>NW_028170718.1:338084-383847 GCF_963971535.1 Notolepis coatsorum | reverse complement strand
TTCTTGTATGTCTCCCAGTAGGTATGGGAGTTTTGAGTTATTGTTCATGTTTTCAAAGTCTCTTTGGGTGTTTGCAATTTGTGGGAAGTACATGTCTCTGATGTCTTGGTATAGGGGGCAGGTTGAAGTATATGTCTCTGATGTCTTGGTATAGTGGGCAGGTTGAAGTATATGTCTCTGATGTCTTGGTATAGTGGGCAGGTTGAAGTATATGTCTCTGATGTCTTGGTATAGTGGGCAGGTTGAAGTATATGTCTCTGATGTCTTGGTATAGTGGGCAGGTTGAAGTATATGTCTCTGATGTCTTGGTATAGTGGGCAGGTTGAAGTATATTATGTCTCTGATGTCTTGGTATAGTGGGCAGGTTGAATTATATGTCTCTGATGTCTTGGTATAGTGGGCAGGTTGAAGTATATGTCTCTGATGTCTTGGTATAGTGGGCAGGTTGAAGTATATGTCTCTGATGTCTTGGTATAGTGGGCAGGTTGAAGTATATTATGTCTCTGATGTCTTGGTATAGTGGGCAGGTTGAAGTATATGTCTCTGATGTCTTGGTATAGTGGGCAGGTTGAAGTATATGTCTCTGATGTCTTGGTATAGTGGGCAGGTTGAAGTATATTATGTCTCTGATGTCTTGGTATAGTGGGCAGGTTGAAGTATATGTCTCTGATGTCTTGGTATAGTGGGCAGGTTGAAGTATATGTCTCTGATGTCTTGGTATAGTGGGCAGGTTGAAGTATATGTCTCTGATGTCTTGGTATAGTGGGCAGGTTGAAGTATATTATGTATCTGATGTCTTGGTATAATGGGCAGGTTGAAGTATATGTCTCTGATGTCTTGGTATAGTGGGCAGGTTGAAGTATATGTCTCTGATGTCTTGGTATAGTGGGCAGGTTGAAGTATATTATGTTTCTGATGTCTTGGTATAGTGGGCAGGTTGAAGTATATGTCTCTGATGTCTTGGTATAGTGGGCAGGTTGAAGTATATTATGTCTCTGATGTCTTGGTATAGTGGGCAGGTTGAAGTATATTATGTCTCTGATGTCTTGGTATAGGGGGCAGGTTGAAGTATATGTCTCTGATGTTTTGGTATAGTGAGCAGGTTGAAGTATATGTCTCTGATGTCTTGGTATAGTGGGCAGGTTGAAGTATTATGTCTCTGATGTCTTGGTATAGTGGGCAGGTTGAAGTATATGTCTCTGATGTCTTGGTATAGTGGGCAGGTTGAAGTATATGTCTCTGATGTCTTGGTATAGTGGGCAGGTTGAAGTATATGTCTCTGATGTCTTGGTATAGTGGGCAGGTTGAAGTACATGTCTCTGATGTCTTGGTATAGTGGGCAGGTTGAAGTATATTATGTCTCTGATGTATTGGTATAGTGGGCAGGTTGAAGTATATGTCTCTGATGTCTTGGTATAGTGGGCAGGTTGTTAAGAAGTGGAGCTCGGTTTCCACCTCTTCTTGTGTGCAGTGGGTGCACAGTCTGACTTCTCTTGGGAGCCAGGTCTGCCTATGGCGGCCTTTCTCGATGGCTAGGCTGTGCTCGCTGAGTCTGTACCTAGTCAAGGATCTTCTTAGTTTTGGGTCAGTCACAGTGCTCAGGTATTCTGCCACTGTGTACTCTCTGTTTAGGGCCAAATAGCATTTCAATTTGCTCTGGTTTTTGGTTTATTCTTTCCAATGTGTCGGATAGTTTTCTTTTTGTTTTCTTATAATTTGATTTAGTCCAGTGTGGTTTCTGTCTGGTGGCTCTGCTTGTGTTTGTGAGCAGAGTCCCAGAACCATCTGGCTGAGTGGGCATCTCTCAAGGGTCTCTCTGTAGGTGAGGGCTTTGTTGTGGAGTGTGTCTGGGTCACTTTCTTTTAGGTGATTGTGGAATTTAAATGCTCTTTTTTGAATTTTGATGATTAGTGGGTATCTTCCTAATTCTGCTCTGCATGCATTATTTGGTGTTTTCCATTGTGTGCGGAGAATGGATTTGCAAAATTCTGCATGCAGAGTCTCAATTGGGTGTTTGTCCCATTTGGTGAAGTCTTGGTTTGCAAGTGGGCCCCAGACTTCACAACCATATAGGGAAATCGGTTCTATCACGGAGTCTAATATTTTGAGCCAGATTTTGATTGGAATGTCTAACTTGATGTTCCTTTTTATGGCATAGAAAGCCCTTCTTGCTTTGTCTCTCAGGTCGTTCACAGCTTGGTTGAAGTTCCCTGTAGCACTGATGTTTAGGCCGAGATAGGTGTAGTTTTTTGTGTGTTCTAGGGAAATTGTGTCTAGGAGGAATTTGTGTTTTTGTTGTTGTAGGCTGGGCCTTTTTTGGAATATCATAATTTTAGTTTTGTTTAGGTTTACTGTCAGTGCCCATGTCTGGGAGAATTTGTGCAGAAAGTCAAGGTGCTGTTGTAGCCCTTCTTTTGTTGGGGACAGCAGCACCAGGTCATCTGCAAACAGTAGGCATTTGACTTCTGTGTTTGCTAGGGGGATGCCAGGTGCTGCAGTTTGTTCCAATGTTTTTGCCAGTTCATTTATGTATATGTTGAAGAGGGTTGGACTCAAACTGCACCCCTGTCTAACCCCACGGCGTTGAGGGAAGAAGTCTGTGTGTTTTTCCTCAATCCTCACAGCACATGTGTTGTTGGTGTACATTGACTTTATGAGGTCGTAGGTTTTCCCTCTAATGTTAATTTTGGCAGCTATTTTCATTTTAGTTTTAGTCTTAGTCATGTGTCAAGTGCTCCTTTTTCGTTTTCATCATATTTAGTCATCTTCATTTATTTTTCGTTTAGTCAGTTTTAGTCAACTAAATGTCTGAGCATTTTAGTCTTAGTCAGTTTTTGTCTCAATATTGTCTTTTTTGTTTTAGTCTAGATTTAGTCGACGAAAACGGATGACATTTTTGTCTATTTTTAGTTAATGGAAAAACACTTCAGAAAGTCAGAAATAGTCAACATGGAACATTTTCTGATTTAAATTGCGTATTTATTTTTTAACCTAGGGGAATCTGAGTCGGCGGCACAAGTGATACACAGGAAGTATATGTTGGTGTAGACATGGTCCAATGTATTGTTGCTCCTACAGTATATGTTGTTGTAGACATGGTCCAATGTATTGTTGCTCCTACAGTATATGTTGGTGTAGACATGGTCCAATGTATTGTTGCTCCTACAGTATATGTTGGTGTAGACATGGTCCAATGTATTGTTGCTCCTACAGTATATGTTGGTGTAGACATGGTCCAATGTATTGTTGCTCCTACAGTATATGTTGGTGTAGACATGGTCCAATGTATTGTTGCACCTACAGTATATGTTGGTGTAGACATGGTCCAATGTATTGTTGCACCTACAGTATATGTTGGTGTAGACATGGTCCAATGTATGCATCTAAGAGAGCATACGGATGTGGTGACGTTGTTTCTGACCAGAGCGACGACACTGAACTCTGTCTGTCTTCTGTTTGCTGTGTCTTTCCTTTCTCTCTGCCATGTCTGTCCTCTCTCTGCTGTGTCTGTCCTCTCTGTCATGTCTGTCCTCTCTGTCATGTCTGTCCTCTCTCTCTGTCATGTCTGTCCTCTCTCTCTCTGCTGTGTCTGTCCTCTCTGTCATGTCTGTCCTCTCTGTCATGTCTGTCCTCTCTCTCTGTCATGTCTGTCCTCTCTCTCTCTGCTGTGTCTGGCAGCGGTTTATTTATATTACAGGATACTGTAAACTAAGTAAACAGAACACACAGTAGTACTAGTAGTAGTACACACTGATTGCAATCTGCTTGCATAAAAACATTATATAAAATCACATTCTGAGGTCAGTGTTAAGTGCCACATGGAAGAGGTCTGGTTAGTGGTTAGAGTTAGAGGTGGTCTAGGTCTGGTTAGGGTAACTTATGGGTAGTTAAGCATTCATTATAATTTATTATTATTATTTAGATAGATGGATGTTTGTTTGTTTGTTTGTTTGTTTGTTTATTTACACATATAAAAACAGTTACATATATAATACAATATAGTCCACAAGGATGTGTAGGAGAATTGCCTAAAAACCCTCAAGGGGCTCGCATGTGGCATTCACCAGGAAGCAAAATTACATTATATCAAGATAAATATAAAATATAAAATAAAATCCCCCCCCCCCCCCCCCCTAAACAAACAAACCAGGTCTGGTTATACTGATCCGATACCAGTGCATTAGTATCATTAATTGACAACTAAGCTCAATGAGTTCACCCACGGAATGGTTGTTGGCACGTTGGTTCCACACGGACGTTAAACGTTGTTGCGCACTTCCTATCCAGAGGGCTCCGGTTCAGTTAGCTCCTAGCAGAGGATCTGTTGTGATTTTTAATGCAAAATATATATTCAACATTCTCTTTTGAGACTCCGCCTCAGACTCTTATCATTTGGCACTAAAAGCTAAACATTGTCACCGGTATGGCTGTCTGCATTATGTCATTAATTGTGTGCGAGAGGTCGATCAGTTAGCCACGAGCTAGGTTAGCCACTAGCTAACGCGAGCTAGATGGAAATAAAAACAATGTAACATTACTGGTGAGTAAGTGATTTACCTTGCAATACTCCTTTGCCAACTTGCTGTACTTTGCTTGCAGGTCTGCAGCTGGATTATGAATAGTCCCAACTTTAGCCAAGGTAACGTTCAGCTAAAACTAGCTTTTCAAATAGCTCCAGCTAATGCTAATAACAGAGCTCCCGTCAGCCGTCACACTGTTCTGTCGGGACGATGGCATTAAGAAAAGTTATAATTAGTTTGTCTCGTCTTGTTTTAGTCAACAATAATCATACATGAAGAGAAATTTCGTCCTGGTTTTTGTAAATTACATTTTTGTGTCCTCAGTTTTGGTCAACGATATTTAATAAACTACTTAGTCTCATTAGCATCACATGGTATTCAATAACATGACGTCACGTCTCGTTGTCGTCATGAAAAAAACCTTCGTTGACGAACATCTTTCGTCATCAATTTAGTCAACAAAATTAACACTGAATGCCACTATCTAACAGCTTGTACAGCAGACCCTCGTGCCAAATTGAGTCAAATGCTTCTTGGAAGTCAACGAAACAGGAGTATACTTTGCTTTTATTTTTATTTATTTGGTTGTCGATTAGGGTGCTGAGGGTGAGAATGTGGTCTGTTGTACGGTGATTTGGTAGGAAGCCAATCTGTGATTTGCTCAAGATATTGTTGTTTGTGAGGAAATGTATGAGTCTGTGGTTAATGATCATACAGAGGATTTTTCCAAGGTTGCTGTTGACACAGATCCCACGGTAATTGTTTGGGTCAGATTTGTCTCCCTTTTTGTGGAGCAGTGTTATGAGTCCTTGGTTCCAAATATTGTGGAAGATCCCGGAGCTAAAGACAATGTTAAGGAGTTTTAGTATAGCCAATTGGAATTTGGAGTCTGTGAATATGATCATTTCATTTAGGATACCATCCGCTCCGCAGGCCTTCTTGGTTTTAAGTGAGATTATTTATTTCCTGTAGTTCTTTTAGTGTAATTGTGGAGTCTAGCGGGTTCTGGTAGTCTTTTATGGTTGACTCCAGGCTTTGTAGTTTATCTTGTATGTGTTTTTGCTGTTCATTGTTTTGTATTGGGCTAAAGAGATTGGAGAAGTGGTTTACCCATACGTCTACATTTTGGATGGGTAGCTCCTTGTGGTGTTTGTTTAGTTTGTTCCAGTTTTCCCAGAAGTTGTTTGTTTTTATGGATTCCTCTATATCTTGTAGCTGGTTTCTAACGTGTTGGTCCCTTTTTTTCTGACTGTTTTTGTAATGTTTCAGTGTTTCACTGTATTGGAGACGTGTGTTCTGGTTGTCTGGGTCTCTGTGTTTTTGGTTTGATAGGTTCCTTAATTTCTTCCTAAGATTTTTACAATCATTATCATACCATTTGTCATGCATATTTTTTATTTTTCCTCGCTTTCCTATTTGAGGCCTTTAGGTTGGATAAGGAGGCTGTAAGGTAAAATATGTTATTGAGGTTTTCTACCGCCCCGTTTACACTTTTGCTGTTGTGTTGGAAGTTTTTTTTCCAGGAATTGGTCTAATTTTGATTGGACTTTTTGTAGCTTGATAGCGGATTGGAATGCTTCCATACTACTTTCTTTCCATTTGTAGTGTTTTTTAATAGTGTGTAGTTTGTTTGGTTTTGGTATTTCCTGGTTGGGTGTTGATCTATTCAGGTAGATAGTGGTTTTGCTGTGGTCTGACAGGGGTGTTTGCTGGCTGACTGTGAACGCTCTGAGAGACTCTAGGCTGAGGTCAGTGATAAAATAGTCTACTGTACTGTTACCCAGAGATGAGCTGTATGTGTACCTACCATAAGAGTCCCCTCGGAGCCTACCGTTAACTATGTACAGTCCCAGCGAGAGACAGAGCTCTATAAGTTGTGACCCATGTTTATTTGTTGTTTGGTCATAGTTCTTTCTGGGGGGGCATATTTGGGAGGGGGTGTTCCCACCTCCTGGTAGGTGTTTGTCTCCCTGTGTGCTGAGAGTGTCAGGTTCTCGTCCTGTCCTGGCATTGAGGTCCCCACAGACTATAATGTGCCCGTAAGCCTGGAACTGGTTGATTTCGTCTTGTAGGATTGGGAACATGTCTTCCTTGTAGTATGGGGATTCAATTGGGGGGATGTAGGTGGCACACAGGTAGATATCTTTCTCGGTTGATGTAAGTTCCTTATTTATTTTTAACCAAATGAAAAAAGCTCCGGTTTTGATTAGCTTTATGGAGTGGGTTAGTTCTGATTTGTACCATATTAGCATGCCTCCAGAGTCTCTCCCCTGTTTGACCCCTGTTAGCTTGGTGGATGGTACCAGCAGCTCTCTGTAGTTTGCAGGACAGCCAGTAGGACTATTTCCTCTGTGCCATGTCTCTTGTAGGACCATGATGTCTGTGTTTGACATTTCTGTGGTAAAGTCTGGGTTTCTGCTATTTGTTCCAAGGGCAGTTGACCTCAGACCTTGTATATTCCAGCTTGAAATGGTAAAAGATTTGTATTCCATTATTACAGTGTTATATTCCAGTGGTTTTGTCCTGGACCACAATTGAGTAACGCTTGCTGATCATCTGATGCACGGTCATCTCCCCGGGTGGAGATCTGTCGGTCATGGGGTTGACCTGTAGATCTGTGTGGTATGGGATTGGTGGTGGCATGTGCTGTGTGTATACGTGTGTTGTGGGGTTGGCAGGGTGTGCATTGGCTCGGGGGGGTCGGCAGGAGGGGGGCAGGTCAAAACTGGGCAGCCTGTGGCAGCCTCTCTCTCTCTCTCTCTCTCCCTCTCCCTCTCCCTCTCCCTCTCCCTCTCCCTCTCCCTCTCCCTCTCCCTCTCCCTCTCCCTCTCCCTCTCCCTCTCCCTCTCCCTCTCTCTCTCTCTCTCTCTCTCTCTCTGCAGACAGCTCTTTATCTGCTGCAGGAAGAGACAGAAGGCCTCTTTCTTCTTCTCTAGTCTATGCCTCCATGGGGCATAAAAGAAAAACATTTTGGTTCCTGTTGGTTGTCAGTTAAGGCCATGGGTAGGTAGGGAATTTATTTTATCTTATTTTTTCCCACGGCGACTATGGATAGGGAATTTCTTTATTTAATTAAAATGTTCACGACAACATGGATGCATGTACTCTGCCAGCATGTTTAATATCCATAATACTAAAGGTTTGACTAAGATTTTTATGAAACTTTATTGTACAAAAAAAAACATTTTTAATTTTTAATATATATTTTTTTTAACTTGGGTCGCACCTAAATCGGCAGGGTCGGTCGGCAACCGGAACCAAACCATTTTTTCTTTTAGGCCCGATGTACATATGCTGCGTGTGCTCTGTATGAAGCGATAGAGAGAGACGCACACAGGAAGACAGACACACGGAGAGAGAGAGTGAGGCAGACCCGGCGGCATGGGCGGGCATTAGGGGTCCGGGCCCGCCCACTGAGTCAGCTGTGCCCGCCCTGGCGCTGTTAGTTCAAGTTTCTTTATTAGTTGTCATACAGAAGTACAGAATACTTTTATACAAAATGCTTCTTTCTGTTACGCTCCAGAGACTGTGCTAGACAAAAATAGATAAGTATAAAATAAGTATAGCAAGTAAAAAATAGAAGTCAGGTATGTAGACAAACGTGTTCAGTATGTACATATATACAATGTACAATGCAGAGTAGAAGTAACTGAGTTACAATACAATATACTATGCAATATACTAATATACAATATACTATATACTATACAGTGCAAAGCAGAGATGGGATGAGGTACAATTTAGGTACAATTTACAGTAAGGTGTAATGAGGTATTAGGATGATGATGAAATTACCCGCCCTACTCTGCCTCTGATTGGCTTACACTGATATTCCTAGTTTCCTACTACCTAGTCAATCCAACCAACGAAGGTAACATACTAGCCAATCACAGGCAGAGTAGTGTGGGTGGCGGCCGGGTCATTGACTCATACCGGCGTCACCATTAGGCTTGGGCGGTATGACGGTATTACGGTATACCAGGGTATTTAGAAATCCCGACGGTATTGAAAATCAATACCGTCAAAATCACAGATGCGCTTCAGTTTCTATTACAGTGAAACAGAGTTTTGAGTGTAGTGCACACACACGCCAGCAGAGGGCGAGACCAGTCCCCACTAGTGGAGCGAGTGGATCACAACGGTGTTCACGTTTTACGGTAATGTTGCGACAGTGCTGTGAAAATACCGTAAAGCGTTGTGGTAACGAGAGTTGGTGTGTGTTGTTGTGCACTGGTGGAGCAAGCAAATAAACGGTAAAACGTTACGTCGCAGTCCGGTGCGTTTTTGAATACACAATACTAACGTTACTAGTACTACGGTGCTGCAGGCTAACTGGCTACCATTCTGAGAGCTAACGATAGTAGCACCGTGAGTTGTTTACTTGGTAACACGGGTTGCCACCCCCCCCCCCGCTGATGAAAATGAATGTGTGAAAAAAATTATACCGCCCAAGCCTAGTCACCATCTTTGAAACGTTAGCGTAGCAAAATATAATGGATAATTATGGACATCAGAAGTTTTCTTTTTTTAAAGTACGACATCTGGGTCGGAGAATCGTGAGAAAATGGGCAGCGCGGGCGGTTGTGCCAGTTCGGGCCACAGCAGCACTGGCACTGATCTGAACAATAACACGACTGAGGC
The DNA here is from genome assembly GCF_963971535.1 of Notolepis coatsorum. Taxonomy (NCBI): domain Eukaryota; kingdom Metazoa; phylum Chordata; class Actinopteri; order Aulopiformes; family Paralepididae; genus Notolepis; species Notolepis coatsorum. Next base: position 374,686 of record NW_028170718.1, on the reverse strand, counting down.
TCATGCGAGGAGCAACGGGAAACCGCAAGCAGCAACTACAAGCAGTGCCACTCCCCCTTGTAACGTGGGCACTGATGTCAACAACAACACTGCTGAAGCTGGCACGGCACTCTGTGAGAATTAGTTTTCTACCCTCAAGAACGTCGCCTTAGTATGCTTCATCGACGCAAGGCCAATTTAATTCAGTTGGCATTTGAGAAGGACTTAAGCTAAAACTTCAGGGATGAGTGGAGGGACAGTGTTTTAAGAAGATTTCACTCTGTCCACAAGGTGTGTTTAGTTTCAGACATACAGTAGGTGTTTAGTTTCAGCAGCACATACAGTAGGTGTTTAGTCTCAGCAGCACATACAGTAGGTGTTTAGTCTCAGCAGCACATACAGTAGGTGTTTAGTTTCAGACATACAGTAGGTGTTTAGTTTCAGCAGCACATACAGTAGGTGTTTAGTCTCAGCAGCACATACAGTAGGTGTTTAGTCTCAGCAGCACATACAGTAGGTGTTTAGTTTCAGCAGCACATACAGTAGGTGTTTAGTCTCAGCAGCACATACAGTAGGTGTTTAGTCTCAGACATACAGTAGGTGTTTAGTCTCAGCAGCACATACAGTAGGTGTTTAGTCTCAGCAGCACATACAGTAGGTGTTTAGTCTCAGCAGCACATACAGTAGGTGTTTAGTCTCAGCAGCACATACAGTAGGTGTTTAGTCTCAGCAGCACATACAGTAGGTGTTTAGTCTCAGCAGCACATACAGTAGGTGTTTAGTCTCAGCAGCACATACAGTAGGTGTTTAGTCTCAGCAGCACATACAGTAGGTGTTTAGTCTCAGCAGCACATACAGTAGGTGTTTAGTCTCAGCAGCACATACAGTAGGTGTTTAGTCTCAGCAGCACATACAGTAGGTGTTTAGTCTCAGCAGCACATACAGTAGGTGTTTAGTTTCAGCAGCACATACAGTAGGTGTTTAGTCTCAGCAGCACATACAGTAGGTGTTTAGTCTCAGCAGCACATACAGTAGGTGTTTAGTCTCAGCAGCACATACAGTAGGTGTTTAGTTTCAGCAGCACATACAGTAGGTGTTTAGTCTCAGCAGCACATACAGTAGGTGTTTAGTCTCAGCAGCACATACAGTAGGTGTTTAGTCTCAGCAGCACATACAGTAGGTGTTTAGTTTCAGCAGCACATACAGTAGGTGTTTAGTCTCAGCAGCACATACAGTAGGTGTTTAGTTTCAGCAGCACATACAGTAGGTGTTTAGTCTCAGCAGCACATACAGTAGGTGTTTAGTCTCAGCAGCACATACAGTAGGTGTTTAGTCTCAGCAGCACATACAGTAGGTGTTTAGTTTCAGCAGCACATACAGTAGGTGTTTAGTCTCAGCAGCACATACAGTAGGTGTTTAGTCTCAGCAGCACATACAGTAGGTGTTTAGTTTCAGCAGCACATACAGTAGGTGTTTAGTCTCAGCAGCACATACAGTAGGTGTTTAGTTTCAGCACCACATACAGTAGGTGTTTAGTCTCAGCAGCACATACAGTAGGTGTTTAGTCTCAGCATCACATACAGTAGGTGTTTAGTTTCAGCAGCACATACAGTAGGTGTTTAGTCTCAGCAGCACATACAGTAGGTGTTTAGTCTCAGCAGCACATACAGTAGGTGTTTAGTTTCAGCAGCACATACAGTAGGTGTTTAGTCTCAGCAGCACATACAGTAGGTGTTTAGTTTCAGCAGCACATACAGTAGGTGTTTAGTTTCAGCAGCACATACAGTAAGTGTTTAGTCTCAGCAGCACATACAGTAGGTGTAACTGAGGGGTACAATTCCCTGACTGTATTAATCAAGTATTAGTATCATTAAACTACTACCGTGTATGTACATTACTGGCCTTACTGTACACAAGTATATTAGATGACAACACTTCCACAATGAAACGGTTTCCACACAAATACTTGTTTAGAATATTTATTACAGCAAATAGTATTACATGATATACTTTACTTCGGGTGCGCTTATAAGGCAAGAAATGTGCGTAAGCAAATCAATATGGAATGTCCATTCTCAGGTTACGCAGGAGGTAATTATACAACCTGAATGTAAGGAATTATATCTCTGGTACTCTGGGATGGGGGTGTACTACCGGTTGTAAGCCAGCAGGGGGGGCAATGCTCTATGAAAGTCAAGGGTCCACGGAGGCGATCTTACTCCCTGGAGCAGCGGGGAAAGGCAGCCTGGTCCCAGGGTGCGCGCCGCGTAGGTGAAAGCCGTGGAGCCTCTGGTACGACAGAGACGGGCTCGAGTGATGGTCTCACGAACATGTGTAGATCCCACAGTAGCAGCGGGGTAGGCGGTTCTCTGCTCCAGCAGCTTGGTGAAGAATGAAGAATAATAATCCTTGCCGGAAAGTGGCTCTGCTGGTCCGGTGTAGGTATCCTCCGGTGCGCGGTAGTGCACAGTTGAACTTGACGTTACTATACTATTAGCACGCGGCAATAAGTGCTCTATGTAGACGCACAATTACTCACTTCACGTGGTCTTTGACTCGTAATGAAGGCTTTTACTAGTAAGTAGCGAACGATACGTTAAACAAACGTAGTAGGATAAACACGACTCTATTTGAGGCAATACGAGCCCTGCTGTACCGCACGTTGCGTAGTGGGTAAGGCTTTACTTGGTAACTGAACCAGAATGAACTGAAGGCGAACTGAAAAAGGAAGTTCTGTATTCGCTGGTCATATTTATACGTACGGTGGACAAATAGTGCCGCTCTGCTTTCGGTAGCCGTATTCATGGGCAGAAGCGGGCATGTTAAGACAAGTCATGTCGGTAGCTTTCAAGTCAGCTCTAGGGGGTAAGTCACTGGCGCCTAGGGGATCGCTTCCAATAGGAGAACGAATATTATGGTCTGTCCTGTACCAGGTAAAGGGATATTCCGTGTATATGTACAAAGAATATACAAGGGATATCAAACGATATACAAATACTATACATGGGATCTCAGGCAATAAATATATATATTCGGTTTAATCTGACCCTTTGTAACAGTAGGTGTTTAGTTTCAGACATACAGTAGGTGTTTAGTTTCAGACATACAGTAGGTGTTTAGTTTCAGCAGCACATACAGTAGGTGTTTAGTCTCAGCAGCACATACAGTAGGTGTTTAGTCTCAGCAGCACATACAGTAGGTGTTTAGTCTCAGCAGCACATACAGTAGGTGTTTAGTCTCAGCAGCACATACAGTAGGTGTTTAGTCTCAGCAGCACATACAGTAGGTGTTTAGTCTCAGCAGCACATACAGTAGGTGTTTAGTCTCAGCAGCACATACAGTAGGTGTTTAGTTTCAGCAGCACATACAGTAGGTGTTTAGTCTCAGCAGCACATACAGTAGGTGTTTAGTCTCAGCAGCACATACAGTAGGTGTTTAGTCTCAGCAGCACATACAGTAGGTGTTTAGTTTCAGCAGCACATACAGTAGGTGTTTAGTCTCAGCAGCACATACAGTAGGTGTTTAGTTTCAGCAGCACATACAGTAGGTGTTTAGTCTCAGCAGCACATACAGTAGGTGTTTAGTTTCAGACATACAGTAGGTGTTTAGTCTCAGCAGCACATACAGTAGGTGTTTAGTCTCAGACATACAGTAGGTGTTTAGTCTCAGCAGCACATACAGTAGGTGTTTAGTCTCAGCAGCACATACAGTAGGTGTTTAGTCTCAGCAGCACATACAGTAGGTGTTTAGTCTCAGCAGCACATACAGTAGGTGTTTAGTTTCAGCAGCACATACAGTAGGTGTTTAGTTTCAGACATACAGTAAGTGTTTAGTCTCAGCAGCACATACAGTAGGTGTTTAGTCTCAGCAGCACATACAGTAGGTGTTTAGTTTCAGCAGCACATACAGTAGGTGTTTAGTCTCAGCAGCACATACAGTAGGTGTTTAGTTTCAGACATACAGTAAGTGTTTAGTCTCAGCAGCACATACAGTAGGTGTTTAGTCTCAGCAGCACATACAGTAGGTGTTTAGTTTCAGCAGCACATACAGTAGGTGTTTAGTTTCAGACATACAGTAAGTGTTTAGTCTCAGCAGCACATACAGTAGGTGTTTAGTCTCAGCAGCACATACAGTAGGTGTTTAGTTTCAGCAGCACATACAGTAGGTGTTTAGTTTCAGCAGCACATACAGTAGGTGTTTAGTTTCAGCAGCACATACAGTAGGTGTTTAGTCTCAGCAGCACATACAGTAGGTGTTTAGTCTCAGCAGCACATACAGTAGGTGTTTAGTCTCAGCAGCACATACAGTAGGTGTTTAGTCTCAGCAGCACATACAGTAGGTGTTTAGTCTCAGCAGCACATACAGTAAGTGTTTAGTCTCAGCAGCACATACAGTAGGTGTTTAGTTTCAGCAGCACATACAGTAGGTGTTTAGTCTCAGCATCACATACAGTAGGTGTTTAGTTTCAGCATCACATACAGTAGGTGTTTAGTTTCAGCAGCACATACAGTAGGTGTTTAGTCTCAGCATCACATACAGTAGGTGTTTAGTTTCAGCAGCACATACAGTAGGTGTTTAGTCTCAGCAGCACATACAGTAGGTGTTTAGTCTCAGCACCACATACAGTAGGTGTTTAGTCTCAGCAGCACATACAGTAGGTGTTTAGTCTCAGCAGCACATACAGTAGGTGTTTAGTCTCAGCAGCACATACAGTAGGTGTTTAGTCTCAGCAGCACATACAGTAGGTGTTTAGTCTCAGCAGCACATACAGTAGGTGTTTAGTCTCAGCAGCACATACAGTAGGTGTTTAGTTTCAGCAGCACATACAGTAGGTGTTTAGTTTCAGCAGCACATACAGTAGGTGTTTAGTCTCAGCAGAACATACAGTAGGTGTTTAGTCTCAGCATCACATACAGTAGGAGTTTAGTCTCAGCAGCACATACAGTAGGTGTTTAGTCTCAGCAGCACATACAGTAGGTGTTTAGTTTCAGACATACAGTAGGTGTTTAGTCTCAGCAGCACATACAGTAGGTGTTTAGTTTCAGACATACAGTAGGTGTTTAGTCTCAGCAGCACATACAGTAAGTGTTTAGTCTCAGACATACAGTAGGTGTTTAGTCTCAGCAGCACATACAGTAGGTGTTTAGTCTCAGCAGCACATACAGTAGGTGTTTAGTCTCAGCAGCACATACAGTAGGTGTTTAGTTTCAGCAGCACATACAGTAGGTGTTTAGTTTCAGCAGCACATACAGTAGGTGTTTAGTCTCAGCAGCACATACAGTAGGTGTTTAGTCTCAGCAGCACATACAGTAGGTGTTTAGTCTCAGCAGCACATACAGTAGGTGTTTAGTCTCAGCAGCACATACAGTAGGTGTTTAGTTTCAGCAGCACATACAGTAGGTGTTTAGTCTCAGCAGCACATACAGTAGGTGTTTAGTTTCAGACATACAGTAGGTGTTTAGTCTCAGCAGCACATACAGTAAGTGTTTAGTCTCAGCAGCACATACAGTAGGTGTTTAGTTTCAGCAGCACATACAGTAGGTGTTTAGTCTCAGCATCACATACAGTAGGTGTTTAGTTTCAGACATACAGTAGGTGTTTAGTCTCAGCAGCACATACAGTAGGTGTTTAGTCTCAGCAGCACATACAGTAAGTGTTTAGTCTCAGCATCACATACAGTAGGTGTTTAGTCTCAGCAGCACATACAGTAGGTGTTTAGTCTCAGCAGCACATACAGTAGGTGTTTAGTCTCAGCAGCACACACAGTAGGTGTTTAGTTTCAGCAGCACATACAGTAGGTGTTTAGTCTCAGCAGCACATACAGTATGTGTTTAGTCTCAGCAGCACATACAGTAGGTGTTTAGTTTCAGCAGCACATACAGTAGGTGTTTAGTCTCAGCAGCACATACAGTAGGTGTTTAGTCTCAGCAGCACATACAGTAGGTGTTTAGTCTCAGCAGCACATACAGTAGGTGTTTAGTCTCAGCAGCACATACAGTAGGTGTTTAGTCTCAGCAGCACATACAGTAGGTGTTTAGTCTCAGCAGCACATACAGTAGGTGTTTAGTCTCAGCAGCACATACAGTAGGTGTTTAGTTTCAGCAGCACATACAGTAGGTGTTTAGTCTCAGCAGCACATACAGTAGGTGTTTAGTCTCAGCAGCACATACAGTAGGTGTTTAGTTTCAGCAGCACATACAGTAGGTGTTTAGTCTCAGCAGCACATACAGTAGGTGTTTAGTCTCAGCAGCACATACAGTAGGTGTTTAGTCTCAGCAGCACATACAGTAGGTGTTTAGTCTCAGCAGCACATACAGTAGGTGTTTAGTCTCAGCAGCACATACAGTAGGTGTTTAGTCTCAGCAGCACATACAGTAGGTGTTTAGTTTCAGCAGCACATACAGTAGGTGTTTAGTTTCAGCAGCACATACAGTAGGTGTTTAGTCTCAGCAGCACATACAGTAGGTGTTTAGTCTCAGCACCACATACAGTAGGTGTTTAGTCTCAGCAGCACATACAGTAGGTGTTTAGTTTCAGCAGCACATACAGTAGGTGTTTAGTCTCAGCAGCACATACAGTAGGTGTTTAGTCTCAGCAGCACATACAGTAGGTGTTTAGTCTCAGCAGCACATACAGTAGGTGTTTAGTTTCAGCAGCACATACAGTAGGTGTTTAGTCTCAGCAGCACATACAGTAGGTGTTTAGTTTCAGCAGCACATACAGTAGGTGTTTAGTTTCAGACATACAGTAGGTGTTTAGTCTCAGCAGCACATACAGTAGGTGTTTAGTCTCAGCAGCACATACAGTAGGTGTTTAGTCTCAGCAGCACATACAGTAGGTGTTTAGTCTCAGCAGCACATACAGTAGGTGTTTAGTCTCAGCAGCACATACAGTAGGTGTTTAGTTTCAGCAGCACATACAGTAGGTGTTTAGTCTCAGACATACAGTAGGTGTTTAGTCTCAGCAGCACATACAGTAGGTGTTTAGTTTCAGCAGCACATACAGTAGGTGTTTAGTCTCAGCAGCACATACAGTAGGTGTTTAGTCTCAGCAGCACATACAGTAGGTGTTTAGTCTCAGCAGCACATACAGTAGGTGTTTAGTCTCAGCAGCACATACAGTAGGTGTTTAGTCTCAGCAGCACATACAGTAGGTGTTTAGTCTCAGCAGCACATACAGTAGGTGTTTAGTCTCAGCAGCACATACAGTAGGTGTTTAGTCTCAGACATACAGTAGGTGTTTAGTCTCAGCAGCACATACAGTAGGTGTTTAGTCTCAGCAGCACATACAGTAGGTGTTTAGTCTCAGCAGCACATACAGTAGGTGTTTAGTCTCAGCAGCACACACAGTAGGTGTTTAGTCTCAGCAGCACATACAGTAGGTGTTTAGTTTCAGCAGCACATACAGTAGGTGTTTAGTCTCAGCAGCACATACAGTAGGTGTTTAGTTTCAGCAGCACATACAGTAGGTGTTTAGTCTCAGCAGCACATACAGTAGGTGTTTAGTCTCAGACATACAGTAGGTGTTTAGTTTCAGCAGCACATACAGTAGGTGTTTAGTCTCAGCAGCACATACAGTAGGTGTTTAGTCTCAGACATACAGTAGGTGTTTAGTTTCAGCAGCACATACAGTAGGTGTTTAGTTTCAGCAGCACATACAGTAGGTGTTTAGTCTCAGCAGCACATACAGTAGGTGTTTAGTCTCAGACATACAGTAGGTGTTTAGTTTCAGCAGCACATACAGTAGGTGTTTAGTCTCAGCAGCACATACAGTAGGTGTTTAGTCTCAGCAGCACATACAGTAGGTGTTTAGTCTCAGCAGCACATACAGTAGGTGTTTAGTCTCAGCAGCACATACAGTAGGTGTTTAGTTTCAGCAGCACATACAGTAGGTGTTTAGTCTCAGCAGCACATACAGTAGGTGTTTAGTCTCAGCAGCACATACAGTCGGTGTTTAGTTTCAGCAGCACATACAGTAGGTGTTTAGTCTCAGCAGCACATACAGTAGGTGTTTAGTCTCAGCAGCACATACAGTAGGTGTTTAGTTTCAGCAGCACATACAGTAGGTGTTTAGTCTCAGACATACAGTAGGTGTTTAGTCTCAGCAGCACATACAGTAGGTGTTTAGTCTCAGCAGCACATACAGTAGGTGTTTAGTCTCAGCAGCACATACAGTAGGTGTTTAGTCTCAGCAGCACATACAGTAGGTGTTTAGTCTCAGCAGCACATACAGTATGTGTTTAGTCTCAGCAGCACATACAGTAGGTGTTTAGTTTCAGCAGCACATACAGTAGGTGTTTAGTCTCAGCATCACATACAGTAGGTGTTTAGTTTCAGCAGCACATACAGTAGGTGTTTAGTCTCAGCAGCACATACAGTAGGTGTTTAGTCTCAGACATACAGTAGGTGTTTAGTCTCAGCAGCACATACAGTAGGTGTTTAGTCTCAGCAGCACATACAGTAGGTGTTTAGTCTCAGCAGCACATACAGTAGGTGTTTAGTTTCAGCAGCACATACAGTAGGTGTTTAGTCTCAGCAGCACATACAGTAGGTGTTTAGTCTCAGCAGCACATACAGTAGGTGTTTAGTCTCAGCAGCACATACAGTAGGTGTTTAGTCTCAGCAGCACATACAGTAGGTGTTTAGTCTCAGCAGCACATACAGTAGGTGTTTAGTCTCAGCAGCACATACAGTAGGTGTTTAGTCTCAGCAGCACATACAGTAGGTGTTTAGTCTCAGCAGCACATACAGTAGGTGTTTAGTCTCAGCAACACATACAGTAGGTGTTTAGTCTCAGCAGCACATACAGTAGGTGTTTAGTCTCAGCAGCACATACAGTAGGTGTTTAGTTTCAGCAGCACATACAGTAGGTGTTTAGTTTCAGCAGCACATACAGTAGGTGTTTAGTCTCAGCAGCACATACAGTAGGTGTTTAGTCTCAGCAGCACATACAGTAGGTGTTTAGTCTCAGCACAACATACAGTAGGTGTTTAGTCTCAGCAGCACATACAGTAGGTGTTTAGTTTCAGCAGCACATACAGTAGGTGTTTAGTCTCAGCAGCACATACAGTAGGTGTTTAGTCTCAGCAGCACATACAGTAGGTGTTTAGTCTCAGCAGCACATACAGTAGGTGTTTAGTCTCAGCAGCACATACAGTAGGTGTTTAGTCTCAGCAGCACATACAGTAGGTGTTTAGTCTCAGCAGCACATACAGTAGGTGTTTAGTTTCAGCAGCACATACAGTAGGTGTTTAGTCTCAGCAGCACATACAGTAGGTGTTTAGTTTCAGCAGCACATACAGTAGGTGTTTAGTCTCAGCATCACATACAGTAGGTGTTTAGTTTCAGCAGCACATACAGTAGGTGTTTAGTTTCAGCAGCACATACAGTAGGTGTTTAGTCTCAGCAGCACATACAGTAGGTGTTTAGTTTCAGCAGCACATACAGTAGGAGTTTAGTCTCAGCAGCACATACAGTAGGTGTTTAGTTTCAGCAGCACATACAGTAGGTGTTTAGTCTCAGCAGCACATACAGTAGGTGTTTAGTCTCAGCAGCACATACAGTAGGTGTTTAGTTTCAGCAGCACATACAGTAGGTGTTTAGTCTCAGCAGCACATACAGTAGGTGTTTAGTCTCAGCAGCACATACAGTAGGTGTTTAGTCTCAGCAGCACATACAGTAGGTGTTTAGTCTCAGCAGCACATACAGTAGGTGTTTAGTCTCAGCAGCACATACAGTAGGTGTTTAGTTTCAGCAGCACATACAGTAGGTGTTTAGTCTCAGCAGCACATACAGTAGGTGTTTAGTCTCAGCAGCACATACAGTAGGTGTTTAGTTTCAGCAGCACATACAGTAGGTGTTTAGTCTCAGCAGCACATACAGTAGGTGTTTAGTCTCAGCAGCACATACAGTAGGTGTTTAGTCTCAGCAGCACATACAGTAGGTGTTTAGTCTCAGCAGCACATACAGTAGGTGTTTAGTCTCAGCAGCACATACAGTAGGTGTTTAGTTTCAGCAGCACATACAGTAGGTGTTTAGTTTCAGCAGCACATACAGTAGGTGTTTAGTTTCAGCAGCACATACAGTAGGTGTTTAGTTTCAGCAGCACATACAGTAGGTGTTTAGTCTCAGCAGCACATACAGTAGGTGTTTAGTTTCAGCAGCACATACAGTAGGTGTTTAGTTTCAGCAGCACATACAGTAGGTGTTTAGTCTCAGCAGCACATACAGTAGGTGTTTAGTCTCAGCAGCACATACAGTAGGTGTTTAGTCTCAGCAGCACATACAGTAGGTGTTTAGTCTCAGCAGCACATACAGTAGGTGTTTAGTCTCAGCAGCACATACAGTAGGTGTTTAGTCTCAGCAGCACATACAGTAGGTGTTTAGTCTCAGCAGCACATACAGTAGGTGTTTAGTTTCAGCAGCACATACAGTAGGTGTTTAGTCTCAGCAGCACACTCAGCCGCCACCCTCTTTTACTTTTTTCATGATGTAAATGTCTCCGCCATTTTTCATCGGATTGCAACACACACACACTCGGTTTAAAGAATAAAGCCAGACTACAAGGGAATTGGGCTAGTACTGAAATTATGTTTAGCCAATGTAAGCAACTGTGACTGTTTGGGTTTGTGATACAAAAATGTGTTTAAGCAAACAAAGCCTTTTTAAAATTATGTTTTTGGTAGGTTTTTCTATTGGAGAGAGAGAGAGAGAGAGAGAGAGAGAGAGAGAGAGAGAGAGAGAGGACAGAAGACAAGGGATTGATTGATAACTGTATTAACAGATTGCAGAATGGGTACAGTACAGTACAGCTCAATACACACAATTGTTAAGGGGATGCAGACCAGAGAAAGACTTTCGTCTTGTTTACATCAGGGTCCCCCATTTTCAATTCATCAGGACATTTATGACATACATGACATACAGATAGACAGTACTGCTACATCTATACATTTATGACATACCAGATTTGCAAATACAGTACTGTTTGTGATACAAAAAGAGAAAGAGAGTATATACATTTGACGTAGAAACTGTACATTGGAGGAGGGTGGGTGGGGTGGGGTGGGGGGGGGGTTGGGTGGGGGGGGTGTTGGGTAGGCGGGGTGGGGGAAACTGTACAAAAGGTCGCCGGGTTCGGGCGGTGGGGTTGCGACGCAGCACAGTATGTGGTGTGCTACTTGAGCGCCCCAACAAAGCCTTTTTAGGCCAAATCCATCACCCACACTCCACTCTTCAACAGGGATATGAATTCTGTTCTAAGATCTGCATAGTCGTGGTAGTTGGACGCCAGTTCCAAAGAACAACTACAGCTGTGGCTGGTCTGGAACAAGGCATACCCTGAGGAGCAGGCCGAGCTCCTTCTTTTCTCTTCTGGTGACCCTACTACTGTACTGAGTGTTGGGGTAGCATCGGGAGTGCTTCGAGAGAAACCCTACTACTGTACCGAGTGTTGGGGTAGCATCGGGAGTGCTCCGAGAGAAACCCTACTACTGTACCGAGTGTTGGGGTAGTATCGGGAGTGCTCCGAGAGAAACCCTACTACTGTACCGAGTGTTGGGGTAGCATCGGGAGTGCTCCGAGAGAAACCCTACTACTGTACCAAGTGTTGGGGTAGCATCGGGAGTGCTCCGAGAGAAACCCTACTACTGTACCAAGTGTTGAGGTAGCATCGGGAGTGCTCCGAGAGAAACCCTACTACTGTACCAAGTGTTGAGGTAGCATTGGGACTGCTCCGAGAGAAACCCTACTACTGTACCAAGTGTTGGGGTAGCATCGGGATTGCTCCGAGAGAAACCCTACTACTGTACCAAGTGTTGAGGTAGCATTGGGAGTGCTCCGAGAGAAACCCTACTACTGTACCAAGTGTTGGGGTAGCATCGGGACTGCTCCGAGAGAAACCCTACTACTGTACCGAGTGTTGAGGTAGCATCGGGAGTGCTCCGAGAGAAACCCTACTACTGTACCGGGTGTTGATGTAGCATCGGGAGTGCTCCGAGAGAAACCCTACTACTGTACCAAGTGTTGAGGTAGCATTGGGAGTGCTCCGAGAGAAACCCTACTACTGTACCGAGGTTTTTTGACAGGACTGGGGGGGGGGGGGGGGGCAGTGATGGCCTGGATGAGGATGGAGATGCATGTGTAGCTGGCTCAGGTGTGTTGGATGTGTAGCTGGCTCAGGTGTGTTGGATGTGTAGCTGGCTCAGGTGTGTTGGATGTGTAGCTGGCTCAGGTGTGTTGGATGTGTAGCTGGCTCAGGTGTGTTGGATGTGTAGCTGGGTGAAAGGGGCGTGTCTGTTGCTGCATCACTAAGCTCAGCATTACTACAATCTGTTGGCTGTTTGTACAGAGGTATACTCTAAGGATCTTGTGATTAGTTTGCTCGTACAAACTTCCAACTGTGACACTACCCTCAAAGGGCGCCTCAGTACCAACGACAGAGAGCATGCACTCAAAGTCCTCTAATGTGCCTTTCATTGACAAAAGGGTTTTGCCTTTTTCAAGAATGTTGGATACGTATCATTAGGCCTGCCACGATAACACATTTTGCTGGGCGATTAATTGCCCCCGAAAATATCGCGATAAGCGATATTATTGCGACCAGTTAGAGACATTTCTTTTGGAGAAATTTATTTCCCAAAAGTTCTCAATTTTCTGTTAAAAATTCACTAATATAATGATAATAGCATAATAATGCAAGGACACCGTTTCAAAGTGCAATACACTTTTATTTAACATTGGAAGAAATTTTAAATATCCTAAATAAAAAAATGCTCAGTTTGATTGTTTATTATAAAACAAACTGAAACTGGAAACAAGCCCTCTGTCTGGCTTTTTGTGTCATCCTTTTAACATGTATTATTAATGTACCTTGCGCTGTGGTACCATGTACAAAATGTTAATAAAGTGAGGAAAAAACTGGAAACGTAATAAATAAAAAGGCAGTGAAACAATAATCAAATAAACACCAAAATATATACTATCTCTATTGGAATGGAGACTTCAGCACAGGATAAATTAGGGATGGGCAAAAATAATCCAGATCGATTGATCACATGATGTACTCGTGGAGGAAAACGCTGTACAAAATAAACGTATTTTCCGTTGTTTTAGACTTTTATTTTGAAGCCCACCGCTCCGTCTTTTCCGGTGTTTTAGACTTTTATTTTGAAGCCCACCGACCGGAGCGGAAGTATTGTTGTTATTATGATAATATTATCCTAGCAGCCAACTTGTCTCGTCCGGTTCTGTGTTTTTGAGCTAATGATAAAACAAATGTTGAGATTGTTGGTGAACAACTAACTTTAGGTTAGTTTTAACGTTAGCTACTAACGTTAGATGCAGCTACTACAGGCAATCAACGATGAGGTGGAAGCGTCAAAGCTGTATATAATAGAATAGCCCTGTGGTGCGTAGGCACTACAGCGCAACTCGATTACCTGTTATAATAAATTAATTCATGTTTAACTTGTCCCCGTGTCCAGTCCTTTGACCAGCCCCACCCGTTCATTGTAAACAATGATGCATGTAATTGTATTAACGTTATTCTGTGTTGTAGCTATGCTATACGTTGTATTTCGTTTGTTAGCTATTTAGCTAATGTTGTTAGCATTGAATGAGCATCAACGAACGCTAGATCTTTCATCTTTATTTAGCAGTCCAGTTTCTCCGGGCAGTAGCGAGTAACTACTTGGGTCTAAAAAATAGCTAACGTTACACTACAAATAAGGCTACTTGGTTAAAAGGAGCAACACCATTGAGAAATGTAGTTAAGCTATATGTGGCATTGCTACTGCCCCACGGAGCTCCCGTGCTGTGCTCTGTAGTAAGGCCAGCGGCCCCCCACACGGAGAGTGACTGACAAGGGGTACTGGTTCCGCCTCATTAAAACAAACAAGCAAATAGCAATTAATCGCGCCCGTCAAAATCATTGCTTTCATTTTAATTATCGCGCCGATTAATCGATTTATTGCTTATCGCGGCAGGCCTACGTATCATCTTTCCTTACAACTAGGGGGCGATATGATGATATTAAATACATATCGGGTACAGTTCATTAACGATACACTTTTTAAACGTACAGATGCAGCTCTCAGGTCTCTGCTCTGCTCTGCTCTGCTACTGCGGTAATAGTGCTTTTTCGCCGCTGTGTCTCTCTGTGTCTCTCTGTGTCTCTCTGTATCTCTCTGTGTCTCTCTGTGTCTCTCTGTGTCTCTCTGTGTCTCTCTGTGTCTCCCTGTCTCTCTGTGTCTCCCTGTCTCTCTGTGTCTCTCTGTGTCTCTGTGTGTCTCTGTGTGTCTCTCTGTGTCTCTCTGTGTCTCCCTGTCTCTCTGTGTCTCTCTGTGTCTCTCTGTGTCTCTCTGTGTCTCTCTGTGTGTCTCTGTGTGTCTCTGTGTCTCCCTGTGTGTCTCTGTGTCTCTGTGTCTCCCTGTGTCTCTCTGTCTCTCTGTGTCTCTCTCTGTGTCTCTCTGTGTCTCTCTGTCTCTCTGTGTCTCTGTGTCTCTGTGTCTCTCTGTGTCTCTCTGTGTCTCTCTCTGTGTCTCTCTGTGTCTCTGTGTCTCGCTGTGTCTCTGTGTCTCCCTGTCTCTCTGTGTCTCTCTGTGTCTCTCTGTGTCTCTGTGTGTCTGTGTGTCTCTGTGTCTCTGTGTCTCTCTGTGTCTCTGTGTCTCTCTGTGTCTCTCTGTGTCTCTGTGTCTCTCTGTGTCTCTGTGTCTCTCTGTGTCTCTCTGTGTCTCCCTGTGTCTCTCTGTGTCTCTCTGTGTCTCTCTGTGGCTCCCTGTGTCTCTGTGTCTCTCTGTGTCTCTGTGTCTCTCTGTGGCTCTGTCTCTCTGTGTCTCTCTGTGTCTCTGTGTCTCTCAGTGTCTCTGTGTCTCTCTGTGTCTCTCTGTGTCTCTCTGTGTCTCTGTGTCTCTCTGTGTCTCTCTGTGTCTCTCTGTGTCTTTCTGTGTCTCTCTGTGTCTCTGTGTCTCTCTGTGTCTCTCTGTGTCTCTGTGTCTCTCTGTGTCTCTCTGTGTCTCTCTGTGTCTCTGTCTCTCTGTGTCTCTCTGTGTCTCTGTGTCTCTCTGTGTCTCTCTGTGTCTCTCTGTGTCTCTCTGTGTCTCTCTGTGTCTCTGTGTCTCTCTGTCTCTCTGTGTCTCTCTGTGTGTCTCTGTCTCTCTGTGTCTCTGTGTGTCTCTGTGTCTCTCTGTCTCTCTGTGTCTCTCTGTGTCTCTCTGTGTCTCTGTGTCTCTCTGTGTCTCTCTGTGTCTCTGTGTCTCTGTGTCTCTCTGTGTCTCTCTGTGTCTCCCTGTGTCTCTCTGTGTCTCTCTGTGTCTCTCTGTGTCTCCCTGTGTCTCTCTGTGTCTCTCTGTGTCTCTCTGTGTCTCCCTGTGTCTCTCTGTGTCTCTCTGTGTCTCCCTGTGTCTCTCTGTGTCTCTCTGTGTCTCTGTGTCTCTCTGTGTCTCTCTGTGTGTCTCTGTGTCTCTCTGTGTCTCTCTCTGTCTCTCTGTGTCTCTCTGTGTCTCTGTGTGTCTCTCTGTGTCTCTCTGTGTCTCTCTGTGTCTCTCTCTGTCTCTCTGTGTCTCTCTGTGTCTCTCTGTCTCTGTGTGTCTCTCTGTGTCTCTCTGTGTCTCTCTGTGTCTCTCTCTGTCTCTCTGTGTCTCTCTGTGTCTCTCTGTGTCCCTCTGTGTCTCTCTGTGTCTCCCTGTCTCTGTGTGTCTCTCTGTGTCTCTGTGTGTCTCTCTGTGTCTCTCTCTGTGTCTCTCTGTGTCTCTCTGTGTCTCCCTGTCTCTCTGTGTCTCCCTGTGTCTCCCTTCCTGTGGCTCCCTGTTGCTCCCTTAATTAAATTAACATGTTGGTAACAGGGTTGCTGTTCTGTTCTGTGGGCGCCAGGAGGTGCAAAGTCAAGTTGGAATTTACAACCAAGATATGTCATCTGGGATTCGCTGTGCATATCCTGTGCACTGTGAAATATAAAGCTGATTTGATTAATTTAGGACAGGTACTGTAACCTGGACACTCGCAATGGATATGTTTCTGGTCCGCAAATGACATCACGCCATAAATCCATCTCTATACAGACTGTATGAATTAATGTTGCGTTTATTTTTTCAAATGTAGCCAAGTTTAAAGACCCTTGTAATAATAATAATGGATTGGATTTATATAGCGCTCTTCTCTGACTGACTGTTGCTCTGACTCAGAGCGCTTCACAGAGACCATTATTCGTTCATACACAGTCATCCCGGTGGTGGTAAGCTACAATTGCAGCCAGAGCTGAGGCAGACTCACGGAAGCGTGGCGAATAATCAACGCCTACGGCCCCTCCGACCACCACCAACATTCATTCACATGCATACACATTCATACGAGGCAAGTAGGTTAAGTGTCTTGCCCAAGGACACAACGGCAATGGGATGGACATGGGCTTGAGCGGGATTCGAACCACCAACCCTTCGATCATTGGACGCCCCGCTCTACCCCTGAGCCACGCAGCCCCACAACAACAGCAGTCAACGTGTATATGTTCAGCATTATGTTTGTTTACCAACTGTTATTAGTGAAATAATATAACATTATAGAAATCTCAGGATGGGAGTCGGGGAAACCGGTGCAATTTTAACGGGAGGAAGTGGCGCAGCCAAAAGTGAGTGTAGTCTTTTGAAGGAAGAGACCCAGGGCTTTCGATCGGCTTTCAAAATTTCGAAAAACTACACTACCCAGCTCACGCCAGCCCGTCAAAAGTTTGAGCCGTCTGACGTGAAATAATTTGTCTGTTATTTTCGGGATCATATCTCACGGGTCTAACAAACGTGAACGTTATTGGCATAAATTAGAACGCAGTTTGTTTATCTACCTTTCTGTGAACGTTATAGGCCTGATGTTCTATATCCTATAATCATATTTAAGCTCAAGTGTGGGTCGTTTTGTTTGCTCCTCGAATCAAGACAGAAGGATATGGACAGTTAGACACTCAAACAATATGTCGTGCATTTATTGAACAATCAGAAAGAATAATTACATGAATCATCGGGTGGTCCACGGATCACAACAGGCTTTTTGATGTACTCATCTGACGTACAGTAGGGTCTATTCTATGGTCTGATATACTCGTCTGACGTACAGTAGTCTATCTATGGTCTGATGTACTCGTCTGACGTACAGTAGTCTATTCTATGGTCTGATGTACTCGTCTGACGTACAGTAGTCTATTCTATGGTCTGATATACTCGTCTGACGTACAGTAGGGTCTATTCTACGGTCTGATACACTCATCTGACGTACAGTAGTCTATTCTATGGTCTGATGTACTTGTCTGACGTACAGTAGTCTATTCTATGGTCTGATGTACTCGTCTGACGTACAGTAGGGTCTATTCTACGGTCTGATACACTCATCTGACGTACAGTAGGGTCTATTCTTTGGTCTGATGTACTCATCTGACGTACAGTAGGGTCTATTCTATGGTCTGATACACTCATCTGACGTACAGTAGGGTCTATTCTTTGGTCTGATGTACTCATCTGACGTACAGTAGGGTCTATTCTATGGTCTGATGTACTCGTCTGACGTACAGTAGGGTCTATTATATGGTCTGATATACTCGTCTGACGTACAGTAGGGTCTATTCTACGGTCTGATGTACTCGTCTGACGTACAGTAGGGTCTATTCTATGGTCTGATATACTCATCTGACGTACAGTAGGGTCTATTCTATGGTCTGATACACTCGTCTGACGTACAGTAGGGTCTATTCTATGGTCTGATGTACTCGTCTGACGTACAGTAGGGTCTATTCTACGGTCTGATGTACTCGTCTGACGTACAGTAGGGTCTATTCTATGGTCTGATACACTCGTCTGACGTACAGTAGTCTGTCCTACGGTCTGATGTACTCCCTCTCCGAGGCCCACCGCCGGGGTCTGGTGCCATGTGACCACGCTGTGAGCGTAACTTCGGACTGGAAAACGCTGCTTTGAACTGATAACCGACGGGGCGGGGCGTGCATACAAGTCAATTATGTTGTTTACATTATTATGTAAACTATTAGTTTTGTCTTTCTACTATTACCCTGCCCATACCTGTACCCCCCCCTCCCCCATGCTGCTATTACCCTGCCCATACCTGTACCTCCCCTCCCCCCTCCCCCATGCTGCTATTACCCTGCCCATACCTGTACCTCCCCTCCCCCCTCCCCCATCCTGCTATTACCCTGCCCATACCTGTACCTCCCCTCCCCCCTGCTGCTATTACCCTGCCCATACCTGTACCTCCCCTCCCCCCTCCCCCATCCTGCTATTACCCTGCCCATACCTGTACCTCCCCTCCCCCTGCTGCTATTACCCTGCCCATACCTGTACCTCCCCTCCCCCCTCCCCCATCCTGCTATTACCCTGCCCATACCTGTACCTCCCCTCCCCCCTGCTGCTATTACCCTGCCCATACCTGTACCTCCCCTCCCCCCTCCCCCATCCTGCTATTACCCTGCCCATACCTGTACCTCCCCTCCCCCTGCTGCTATTACCCTGCCCATACCTGTACCTCCCCTCCCCCATGCTGCTATTACCCTGCCCATACCTGTACCTCCCCTCCCCCATGCTGCTATTACCCTGCCCATACCTGTACCTCCCCTCCCCCATGCTGCTATTACCCTGACCATACCTGTACCTTCCCTCCCCCAAGCTGCTATTACCCTGACCATACCTGTACCTTCCCTCCCCCAAGCTGCTATGATGCCTGGATTTCCCCAGAGGGGATCAATAAAGGAATCTCTTGTCTTATCTTATAGTAGAATGTGAGCGGGAGCTTTGTGGAGACACGGCCTTCAGCTAGTCGTCACGTGACCCTGGAATGTGGTTTTATCTCACACACACACACACACACACACACACACACACACACACACACACACACACACACACACACACACACACAGACACAGACACTCACACACGCACAGACACACACGCACACACACACACGCACACACACACACACACACACACACACACACACACACAGACACACACACACACACACATACATTTACATTTACATTTAGTCATTTAGCTGACGCTTTTATCCAAAGCGACTTACAAGTTCTGTACGACAAGCCATCAGGAAGGGCACAACTCTATCAGCTGAGCAACAATATTCATCAAAGTGTTGAGTGCTACAGTGTAGGTTAGTTTATTAGGACAAGTGCATGACAGTACGGTTAGTTAGGGTTAGATTTTTTTTTTTAATTCAGATAATGGTTGAAGAAGTGCGTCTTTAGTCAACGGCGAAAGATTGGACGGGTTTCGGCTGTCCTAACTGGGGTGGGTAGTTCATTCCACCATTGTGGGGCAAGGACTGAGAATAGGCGACTTCTCTTTGATGACCCTCCCGGAGCTTGGATAGGAGTAGGTCTGAGGCGGCCAGAAGATGCAGAGCGTAGGGGTCTTGAGGGTGTGCAGTTAGAGACCATTGACCGGAGGTAGGCGGGAGCGGTTCCCTTTGCCGCACGGTATGCTAGGTCGAGGGCCTTGAAGCGGATTCGTGCAGCAATGGGGAGCCAGTGCAGGTCCCTAAGAAGTAGGGTGACATGGGCCGACTTCGGTAGGTTTGAGATCAGGCGGGCCGCTGCGTTCTGAATGAGTTGAAGAGGCTTGGTGGCAGTGGCCGGGAGGCCAGCTAGCAGTGCGTTGCAGTAGTCGAGGCGGGAGATGACTGTTGATTGGACGAGGTGTTGGGTGGCTTCTTTTGTTAGGAAGGGGCCGATCCTTCTGACGTTGCTCAGGAGGAATCGGCAGGTTCTGGTTGTCGCTGCGATGTGAGCAGAGAAGTTCAACTGGTCGTCGAGGACAACACCAAGGTTCTTGGCGGTCGGGGACGCGGTCACAGCTGCATTCTCGACTGTGATGGAAAGGTCGGTCAGGGGGGAGGATTTGGCCGGCAGGTGGAGCAATTATGTTTTGCTTAGGTTCAGTTTGAGGTGGTTGGTCGTCATCCAGGCGGAGATGTCGGACAGACAGGCCGAGATCCGCTCAGAGACGTGGATATCTGAGGGAGGGAAGGAGAGGAAGAGTTGAGTATCGTCGGCATAACAATGGTAGGAGAAGCCATGAGACGTGATAATGTTACCCAGTGATTTAGTGTAGAGGGAGAAGAGAAGGGGTCCTAAAACCGAGCCCTGGGGGACACCCGTCCGCAGGGGGCGGGTGGCCGACAGGGTCCCTCTCCATGACACTTGGTAGGAGCGGTCATTGAGGTATGATGACAGCCATGTCAGCGCAGAGCCAGCCACTCCCATTCCTGCAAGGGCCGCGAGGAGGATCTGGTGGTTAACTGTGTCGAAGGCTGCAGATAGATCTAGGAGAATCAGGACAGAGGAGAGGCCTTTCGCTTTTGCTAAGTGAAGTGCCTCTGTGACCGCAATGAGGGCTGTCTCTGTGGAGTGACCAGTCCTGAAGCCTGACTGATTAGGGTCTAGGAGGTCATTCTGTAAGAGATAAGCAGTAAGTTGGTTGGATACAGCACGTTCAAGTGTTTTAGAAAGGAAGGAGAGAAGAGAGACAGGACGATAGTTGCCTATGACGGTGGGGTTCAGGGATGGTTTTTTTATGAGGGGCGTGACTCTGGCTTGTTTTAGGGAGGTGGGGACCACCCCCGAGTTGAGTGAGGAGTTGATGGTTGCAGTTAGGAATGGGAGGATGTCTGGTGCTATGGTCTGGAGGAGTGGGGAGGGTAGCCGGTCCAGCTGGCATGTAGTCGGACGGTTCGACGTTACCAGTGTCAGGGTCTCGGCTTCTGTAATGGGAGAGAAAGATGACAGAGTGAAGGATGAGGTTCTCGATTCAGCGTTTGGAATGGGTGGGGGTTGGGAGAAGGAGCTGCGGATGTTCTCCACTTTTTCCTCAAAGAAGATCGCAAAGTCTTCGGCAGAGAAAGATGAGGGAGGAGGGGGTGGGGGGGGGAGTGAGGAGGGAGGACATGGTAGCATGCAGTTTGCGAAGATTCTTGGCAGAGGCCTCGATCCTATGGTGAAAGAAAGAAGCTTTGGCATTAGTAATGGTTTTGGAGAATGTTAACAAGAGGTTGTGATATGTGTCGATGTCAGCAGTGAGGTGTGACTTTCTATACTTCCTCTCAGCCGCTCTCAGGACCTGTCTTTGTTCTCTCACTGCATCCGTCTGCCATGGACTGGGTGGGGAACGGCGGGCAGGTTTCTCAACGAGGGGACAGAGCTTGTCGAAGGAGGTTGTAAGGGCTGAGAGGAGGGTGGAGGTTGCCATCTCTGTGGGGAGAGCAGAGAAGGTGTCACTCAGAGGTAGAGCGGATAGTATGTCAGAGGAGAGGGTGGAGGAGGATAGACACACACACACACACACATACACACATACAGACACAGACACAGACACACACACACACACGCACGCACGCACGCACGCACGCACGCACGCACGCACGCACGCACGCACGCACGCACGCACGCACGCACGCACGCACGCACGCACGCACGCACGCACGCACACACACACACACACACACACACACACACACACACACACACACACACACACACACACACACACACACACACACACACAGGGGAGACAGAGCCTTCCACCACCGCAGCGCCTAGATTGTGGAACAGCCTCCCCCTCAGCGTACGGGCCGCCCAGACCGCCCAGGCTTTTAAATCACTCTTGAAAACCTACCTGTTCTCCCTGGCCTTCCCCCCACTTAATCACCACTAGACCCCTGGCCCTTCTATCCTCTTTGCTTTACTGTGTCCTACCTGTTTTTATTACTTTCATTGCTTTACTGTGTTTTTAATTTTATATCTTGCATCGTATTATTTTGTTTTTATCAACCTGCCTGTAAAGCACTTTGGTGCCAGCTGCCGCTGCCTGGAAATGTGCTATATAAATAAAATAAAATTGACTTGACTTGACTTGACACACACACACACACAGACAGACAGACAGACAGACAGACAGACAGACAGACAGACAGACAGACAGACAGACAGACAGACAGACAGACAGACAGACAGACAGACAGACAGACAGACAGACAGACAGACAGACAGACAGACAGACAGACAGACAGACAGACACAGATGCTGTGCTAATGTTTGGTCTCTGATGTAAAGACGGCACACTGACACTAACTATAGAGCTGTAATCAGGTCATTTATAGGCCTGATATTCTATAATCATATTTCAAATGGCATGTGTCCGGATGGCAGAATTCAGTACTGTATCTACAAAACCTTCTGTTTAATCATCTTCCCTTTATTCATTTGCTTAGATCTTTTGTACACGTGATCTCAAGAAGGTGCTGAACGAGATCAGTGGCAGTTTTTCATGTCGGGTAATTTTTAGCACGGTGTTATTCACTGTCAAAGATGCAAAGAAAAATCATAATTTATATTCTCCTTTGTTTCATCACAATTTAAACAAGCCTAGTAACAGACACAATATTTCTGACACTGGGAATACATTCCCTGAGATCCATAGATGTCCCTAGATACCAAGCACATGCAAATGGACCTTGTAGAAGTGGAGCAATCTTCCATTTACTTAGGTATGTAATTTTAGGCGGATTTTCAGAAAATAGGGCTTAACAGGTTAACGGTTCTCTTGGATGAAGAGGATTTTATTACGCCGCCTTTATAATGACCCGTTTTTGTCTGAATTACTTTTTAGCTGCTATTAAACGGAAATCGAAACGCAACAGACGCAGAATGTTTTATATTCTTTGGAACCCTTCGGAGGGCCCAGGTTTATTGGTGGAGCCCCGCTCGGGTCTTACAGCGTCTCCCGTCTCCCCACATGTCCCGCCAGACGGCTGGTGTTTAGCTCAGGCTTTTTCTTTTTTATATTTTCTATCCCCCCCCCCCCCTTTTTTTACGCATTTTTCTCCCATCCCAATGTTAGTTGTTATGCCAATCCCCTTCCTGGTCGTTGCGCACTCTACCCCCTACCGTTGGTCTGGGAGGGCGGAGACTATCACATGCTTCCTCCGACACATGTGTAGCCAGCCCACCGCTTCTTTTCACCTGGCAGCGCGGACTCTCACTGAGAGAGTGTAACGTGCGGAAGGATCCAGGGGCGGACCTAGCACATTTGGTGCCCTAGGCGAGCTTCACCACTGCGCCCCCCCCCCCCCCCCCTCCCCCAAAATAAATCAAAACATCTTAACCCTTTCACTGCCGCGCTACCAAACGGTTAACCCTTTTCACTGCGACAATACACAGAAGGTTAACCCTTTCACGACCGCCGGTTGTGTGATAGTAAAAGGTTAACCCCCAGTCGTGTGGCAGTGAAAGGGTTAACAGTTATACAGTAAAGTACTGCACCTTTATTTTTTACAAGCAAGAACAAGAGCTAAGAATAAATGTAAAGTGCACACTAAAGAATTAAAACAAATAAACAACTTAGCTAACATACAATAATAATAATAACACACAATAAAATAATGTGCAAATTAGCTTTAAAAGAAAATTAAGAAGAAATGTAAAGAATTAAAACAAACAACTTAGCTAACAATCAATAATAATAACAATAATATATAAAAAAAAATATATATATATATATAAATAAATAAATAAACAAATAAATAAATAAATAAATAAATAAATAAATAAATAAATAAATAAATAAATAAATAAATAAATAAATAAATAAATAAATAAATAAATAAATAAATAAATAAATAAATAAATAAATAAATAAATAAATAAATAAATAAATAAATAAAAATAAAATAAATATATATATATATAAATATTATATATAAATATATATAAATAATATAATAACAATAATAACAATAACAAACAATAAAATAACATGCACATTTGCTTTAAAAGAAAATTATGTATTGTAAAATATGTTACACATATATAATCAAAATATAATATGCTAAATAAACAAACAAATAAATAAAAATTACAAATTCACTTTGTCTGAAGAACTATTTACATTCCACTCCCTATCATCACACTTCAAGGTTAGCCTGTAGCTCCTACTGGTTTCATTTGCAGTGCAATCCTTCTGGCCTTCCTCGCTGCAAAGTCATCAATCACATCATCATATGAAATCTGACCACCAACCTCATGGTTAATACTGATTACAGCCAGACCACTGAGGCGTTCTTGAGCCATGGTTGACCTCGGGTATGTTTTCAAGAGTTTTAACTCCTCTCGGCTGAAGCTACTGTTACTGACAGCGTTGCACTGATCCGCAGAGCAATACACAAGTTGGGATATATTTCTGTGAGCTGCTTTGTGTGTATGAATTTCAAGAGTTTTCATGCTTTTTGATGGCAAGTCAGGTACATTTTCCAACTCCTGAGCCAGCTCCTTCCCATCCAAATCAGATTGCCCTCCATGGTTTAAGGTGTGTACAAGTGCCTCTGCTTGCTTCATCAGCTCTTGGTGTGGCAGGTCTTGGAAGTTGTACAAAATTGCATACCTTTTACCTTGGCACGTTTCTCTTCTTCTTCTGTTCTTCTCTTTTTATACTGCGACCCGGATGGCTTTTGTCTCTTCATAGGTCTCTAACATTAGTCTTTCTTTGCTCAACGCTCAATTCTTTTTTTTATCCACTTTTTCTCCTCATTTTTCTATTTTTCTCCCATCCCAATTTAGCCGTGCCAATTCTCCCCTCCCTCCCTCCCTCCCTCCATCTGTCTCTCTCCATCCCTCCCTCCCTCCCTCCCTCCCCCCTCCCTCCCTCCCCTCCCTCCCTCTCTCTCTCCATCCCTCCCCTCCCTCCCCCCCTCCCTTCCTCCCCCCTCCCCTCCCTCCCTCATCCCCTCCCTCCCCTCCCTCCCTCCCCCTCCCTCCCTCCCTCCCTCCCTCCCTCCCTCCCCAAATCGCATGGAATCTGATTCTTTTAATTCTGATTTGGGCCACTTTCGTACATGCTCCTGAATCAGATACAGGTCAGACTCTTTTGCAATGCGACCTCAGTCTCGACAGTCATGAGACTCTCATCCTGTCACAGAGATGTCAGACAGGCCGGCCGAGATCCGCTCAGAGACCTGGATATCTGAGGGAGGAGAGGAAGAGTTGAGGGTCATCGGTGTAGCTCGGCTGGACCTGGCTGGGACTGTACATTCCAGTTCACACTGGATGGAATCTGATCACATTCAAATAGTAATAATAATAATGTGAACAGCCAAACGAAGAGGCTTGCAGTGTGAACGTAGCAGACTTCTGGCCTCCAGACCTGCCTTCACACCAGCCTGAACACGGCTGCGTCAGAGACACGCTCGCATCCCTCTCTTCCTCTCCGTCACACACTAACACCACCGACGCACTCTCCCCCTGCATCCTGCCTCTTTGTGCTCTTGTCTGATAGATAATGATATACTGCTGGGCCGGCTAGATTAGATTAAAATGTAATGTCTTTATTCAGCAGACACTCACACTCACAAGTGTAACGGATGGTATCGCGAAGCGCAGTCACGATGAACTTCAGATGTTGTGAAGTGACCGGGGCGAGTAGCGGTGCTGTGGGTTCAACTCACTCTCATCCTCAAAAGACACATAGACACGTTACAAAGTAGTGAATTCACCTCTTGGTATAGCGGTCTGTGCTGTTGCCCGCGGCGTGGGAGACCCGGGTTCGAAACTCCCTCGGGGCATCGAAGTTTGAGGTGACGATATGACGACCGTTACACTGGTACAGCACAACGAAAGGACGTTTGGCATCCAAGCAGAGTGCAAATGTAACCGTAAAGTGCAATAGTAATATACAATGTTAGCACTCAACACTTTGATGAACATTGTTGCTCAGCTGATAGAGTTGTGCCCTTCCTGATGGCTTGTCGTACAGAACTTGTAAGTCGCTTTGGATAAAAGCGTTTCAGCTAAATGGGGATGGGAATCGAGAATCGGAATCGATTGGGAACCGGTTCCTAATTGTCCGATTCCTGGAATCGCATGCCTCCGTGACTATCGATTCCTCTTATCGATGCCATGATATGACAACCGTTACACGAGTACAGTACAACAAAAGGACGTTTGGCATCCAAGCAGAGTGCAAATGTAACCGTAAAATGCAATAGTAATATACAATGTTAGCACTCAACACTTTGATGAACATTGTTGGGGGCGACAGCGGCTCAGGAGGTAGAGCAGTCGTCTGGCAATCCGGAGGTTCCCGGTTTGATTCCCGGGCAGCGTGTCGATGTGTCCTTGAGCAAGACACTTAACCCCTAATTGCTCCCGATGAGCAGGTTGGCACCTTGAATGGTTGCCTCCGCCATCAGTGTGTGAATGTGTGAGTGAATGGGTAAAATGTGAGTAACAAATTGTAAAGCGCTTTGGATAAAAGCGCTATATAAAAAAGCAGCCATTTACCATTTACCATTGTTACTCAGCTGATAGAGTTGTACCCTTCCTGATGATTTGTCGTACAGAACTTGTAAGTCGCTTTGGATAAAAGCGTCAGCTAAATGACTAAATGTAAATGTACAAGTGAGTAAACTGGGTATAAAACATATAAATGAGTACTACTGAGTAATAGTGATAATCTGATGTATGTACAGATTTGTAGTATTCATTTGTACAGTGATACAGATAGGGATGGCACCGATCCTGTACATTGGAGGTGGTTGAGTGGGTGGGGTGGGGGGGGTTGGGTAGGAGGGGTGGGTGGGGAACACTGTACAACTGTACAAGCAAAACTGTACATTGGAATATTGACAACCATACTTGGTCATTTACTGTACATTGGAGGGGGTTGGGTTAAGACATTTACAGGGGCCAGTTTCGAATTGCAGTCTCCCGTAGGTGTTCTTTGAGAGTGGTTTTGAAAGTGGGTAGTGATTCACATTCCTTTTTTTTTTATCTACTTTTTCTCCCATTTTTCTATTTTTCTCCCGTCCCCAATTTCGTATTGTCCAATTCTACCCTCCCCTGTCTCGAACGCTGTTAGGCCATGCCTCCCACAAGCCGGCTACAATGTGGACGAAGCCTTGCATCACGTGTCCCCTCCGGTACAGGAGGAGGCAGCCGTCGCATCTTTTCACCTGTACAGCGCGATCTCTCAGCGGCGAGGGTCTGCGTGGGAGGGACACGCCGCCCTTGTCGCTTCCTGATTCTACTGCGCAGGTGCACCAACCGACCTGTAGGAGTCGCTGTCCACAACGTCCGATCCCCACCCACCAGCTTCCCACCCCCTAATACTGCCAATTGTATTAGTATGAACGATCAGCCAAGCTGGTAGCAACGCCGAGAGCTGGGCTCGAACCCAGCATCTCCTGCGTTAGTGGCGAGCGCCTTGCCCACTGCGCCACCTAGCCGCCCCAGTGATTCACATTCCTTTACAGCTGTGGGTAGGGCGTTCCACATTGATGTGGCATAATTGCGAAACGTATTTAGTCCCTTGTTTGAGCCGAATCTGGGTTTAACATGATTTGTGGAGCTCCCTCTGGTGTAGACGGGGAGGACGTGACCCTCTTTGCGCCGCCCCTGTGCCTCAAATAGATCCGCTATCAACTCTATCTTTAATCTTTCAAAATGTTCAGTTGCTATCGCTATCAGCTCTATCTTTAATTTTTCAAAATGTCCAGTTGCTATTGCATGCACTCATCTGTGTTTCACTACACACATGAGTGCATGCTTACCAACTGTCCGTCTGCAACACTACTATCACCGACATCTAAGAAGGGAGATCCCCCCTTGAATGGCCCTTCTAAGGTTTCTCTCCTCCACACTGCCTGTGGAGCTTTTTTCCCTATTGTTAGGTTTTAGTGAGTTTTTCCTTACCTTCGCGTGGGGTATGTCTGGGAGTGCTTGCATTCTTTCATCTATTTGCATTCATCTAAAACATGTTTGGACCTTATGGTGTTCTTGTTCTGTTCTTGACTTATTGTTATGTTGTCTTCTTGACTTGTTTAAAGAAGACCTGTACGGCCCATGGGGACATTAACGTGTGTTGTCGGGCCCTATAAATAAATTTGATTTGATTTGATTTAGTGATCGTGGTATTCACTGACCTTTGGGAAGTATTTTGACATGTGCATGGGTACCTTAGTCGTATAGTGTATCTTGTAGACCAGGCCCATTGCAAGTTGCTGTACTCTGTCATCTACTCTAAGCCATCCTAGGTTGGCAAAGTGGGCAGGGGTGAGGTGGGTTCTAGGAGTCAGGTCAAGCAGTAGTCTGACCAGTTACAACTGATAGCTGTGGAGCCTGGTGACAGTTGGCCCGTCCTGGTTGTGGAGCCTGATGGCCCGTCCTGGCTGTGGAGCCTGATGGCAGTTGGCCCGGCCTGGTTGTGGAGCCTGATGGCAGTTGGCCCGTCCTGGTTGTGGAGCCTGATGACAGTTGGCCCGTCCTGGCTGTGGAGCCTGATGGCAGTTGGCCCGTCCTGGCTGTGGAGCCTGATGACAGTTGGCCCGTCCTGGCTGTGGAGCCTGATGGCAGTTGGCCCGTCCTGGCTGTGGAGCCTGATGACAGTTGGCCCGGCCTGGTTGTGGAGCCTGATGGCAGTTGGCCCGGCCTGGTTGTGGAGCCTGGTGGCAGTTGGCCCGTCCTGGCTGTGGAGCCTGATGACAGTTGGCCCGTCCTGGTTGTGGAGCCTGATGGCAGTTGGCCCGTCCTGGTTGTGGAGCCTGATGACAGTTGGCCCGTCCTGGCTGTGGAGCCTGGTGGCAGTTGGCCCGTCCTGGTTGTGGAGCCTGATGGCAGTTGGCCCGTCCTGGCTGTGGAGCCTGATGGCCCGTCCTGGCTGTGGAGCCTGATGGCAGTTGGCCCGTCCTGGTTGTGGAGCCTGATGGCAGTTGGCCCGTCCTGGCTGTGGAGCCTGATGGCCCGTCCTGGCTGTGGAGCCTGATGGCCCGTCCTGGCTGTGGAGCCTGATGACAGTTGGCCCGGCCTGGTTGTGGAGCCTGATGGCAGTTGGCCCTGCCTGGTTGTGGAGCCTGATGGCCCGTCCTGGTTGTGGAGCCTGATGGCAGTTGGCCCGTCCTGGTTGTGGAGCCTGATGACAGTTGGCCCGTCCTGGTTGTGGAGCCTGATGGCAGTTGGCCCGTCCTGGCTGTGGAGCCTGATGGCAGTTGGCCCTGCCTGGTTGTGGAGCCTGATGACAGTTGGCCCGTCCTGGTTGTGGAGCCTGATGGCAGTTGGCCCGTCCTGGTTGTGGAGCCTGATGGCAGTTGGCCCGTCCTGGTTGTGGAGCCTGATGACAGTTGGCCCGGCCTGGTTGTGGAGCCTGATGACAGTTGGCCCGTCCTGGCTGTGGAGCCTGATGACAGTTGGCCCGTCCTGGCTGTGGAGCCTGATGGCAGTTGGCCCGGCCTGGCTGTGGAGCCTGATGGCAGTTGGCCCGTCCTGGCTGTGGAGCCTGATGACAGTTGGGCCGTCCTGGCTGTGGAGCCTGGTGGCAGTTGGCCCGGCCTGGCTGTGGAGCCTGATGACAGTTGGCCCGTCCTGGCTGTGGAGCCTGGTGGCAGTTGGCCCGTCCTGGCTGTGGAGCCTGGTGGCAGTTGGCCCGTCCTGGCTGTGGAGCCTGATGACAGTTGGCCCGTCCTGGCTGTGGAGCCTGGTGGCAGTTGGCCCGTCCTGGTTGTGGAGCCTGATGGCAGTTGGCCCGTCCTGGCTGTGGAGCCTGATGACAGTTGGCCCGTCCTGGCTGTGGAGCCTGATGACAGTTGGCCCGTCCTGGCTGTGGAGCCTGATGACAGTTGGGCCGTCCTGGCTGTGGAGCCTGATGACAGTTGGCCCGTCCTGGCTGTGGAGCCTGATGACAGTTGGCCCGTCCTGGCTGTGGAGCCTGATGACAGTTGGCCCGTCCTGGCTGTGGAGCCTGATGACAGTTGGGCCGTCCTGGCTGTGGAGCCTGATGGCAGTTGGCCCGTCCTGGCTGTGGAGCCTGATGGCCCGTCCTGGTTGTGGAGCCTGGTGGCAGTTGGCCCGTCCTGGCTGTGGAGCCTGATGACAGTTGGCCCGTCCTGGCTGTGGAGCCTGATGACAGTTGGCCCGTCCTGGCTGTGGAGCCTGGTGGCAGTTGGCCCGTCCTGGTTGTGGAGCCTGATGACAGTTGGCCCGTCCTGGCTGTGGAGCCTGATGGCAGTTGGCCCGTCCTGGCTGTGGAGCCTGATGGCAGTTGGCCCGTCCTGGCTGTGGAGCCTGATGGCAGTTGGCCCGTCCTGGCTGTGGAGCCTGATGGCCCGTCCTGGTTGTGGAGCCTGGTGGCAGTTGGCCCGGCCTGGTTGTGGAGCCTGATGGCAGTTGGCCCGGCCTGGCCCGGCCTGGTTGTGGAGCCTGGTGGCCCGGCCTGGTTGTGGAGCCTGATGGCAGTTGGCCCGGCCTGGCCCGGCCTGGTTGTGGAGCCTGGTGGCAGTTGGCCCGGCCTGGTTGTGGAGCCTGATGGCAGTTGGCCCGGCCTGGCCCGGCCTGGTTGTGGAGCCTGGTGGCCCGGCCTGGTTGTGGAGCCTGGTGGCAGTTGGCCCGGCCTGGCCCGGCCTGGTTGTGGAGCCTGGTGGCCCGGCCTGGTTGTGGAGCCTGGTGGCCCGTCCTGGTTGTGGAGCCTGGTGGCCCGTCCTGGCTGTGGAGCCTGGTGGCCCGTCCTGGTTGTGGAGCCTGGTGGCCCGGCCTGGTTGTGGAGCCTGGTGGCCCGTCCTGGCTGTGGAGCCTGGTGGCCCGTCCTGGTTGTGGAGCCTGGTGGCCCGGCCTGGTTGTGGAGCCTGGTGGCCCGGCCTGGTTGTGGAGCCTGGTGGCCACCGGCCTGGTTGTGGAGCCTGGTGGCCACCGGCACAAAGGACCGCCCGAAGTGCTTTGTGGTATCTCACAACCTTGTCCTCATCTCACGACCTTGTATAGTATATAGTGTAAATATAGTTTAATATAATATACAAATTAATTATAATATGATTATATAATGTAATGTGATATAACGTACAATACGGTATCATATGTATTTTTTTTATTCATATGCGACGGTTCAGACGGTCGACGGCAGGATGAGAACGTGTCCGTTCATTGTATACCTGTATGCCGTGACAATTAAAACTCTTGAATCTTGAATCTTGAATCTTGAAACCCTTTCCTGTCTCATGGTGATCTCTGCACTTCTGACGGGACAGGCGGTGGGGCTGCCGCCCGGCGGACATTTGCACTCTGCAGAGCACACCTTTCTGCTTCAGTAATGAGATGAGTAGTGGGGGGGGGGAGAGCTTCATGGAAGTGAGAATGACTCAGGCTTTGCAGCTTATGGTAATAATAATAATTACTCTTAACTGCACGCATTGGGGTAGAGGAGGAGGTGGGGGGGTGCGTTCGTCTGGTATTCACAAATGACAAATGTGTAAAAAGGGTGTAATGCCCTAATGGTCCTTGCAAGCTGCTAAATCATCTGCACCGGACCAAATGATATTCCTCTGTACAATACAAGAGAAACGTGGACATAAATAAACGATATATGTGTTTCTTTGGTTTTTAAAGCTCTTAATGTGTTACAATGCAGCGCCTGCAAGCGGATACATCAGATGCACCAGCGCTGTTTATTCCTCTCTCCAGGCTCTGTGTTTTTGGGGATTTGTACTTTACTCGAGTATTATTAGGTTTGTATACTTGTACTTTTACTCAATTACATTTCAGAGGAAAAAAACATACTTTTTACTCCTTACAGACCTGGAGTTGAACAGTTCTGGCTCTGCTAGCTTCTTTTCTATCTTTTGCCGCTTTTTTGGTGGACAAACCACCGCACATGTGCACCGTGACTCGTGACTGGAGTCTAGCTCTGCTAGCACACATAGCCTACTGTGTACAGACGGTTTCAAACTGTATTTTACATTAGAAAGCAAACAAAATAAATGGACAAGAGAGAAATAAATCTCAATTTGGTCAGTATTGTCATTTGGACAAGCAAAGCCCATTACTTTAAGTCGCAGGCAAGAAAGACAAGTCTGTCCACTGCCTCTGGTTTTAAAGCTGGTGTCTGGGAGTGTTGCATAATAGGATTTTATGGTGGATTTTTGTTCTTGATTTATTGTGATGTTTCTTCGTGACTTGTTTAAAGAACACTTGTACAGCCCATGGGGGCGTTACTAGGGATGCACCGATATGAAAATTGGCCGCCGATACCGATACCGATTGTTCAACTAACACTATCGGCCGATACCGATACCGATACCGATATTTGTATATTTGTATATAAGTATTTGTAAAAAAAAATATTTTTTTTTTATTTTTTTTTTATTTTTTATTTTTTTTTAATGAAACTACTGTATATTTGTATGTGTATGTTTGTATTTGTAGGCCTCTTTACTTACTTAAAAAAAGGAAACATCAAGAAATATGTTTATGGTATCACTATCTCTCTCCCAGTATCGTCTTGCGGCCTGCAGAGGGATACTATTTTCTCAACCAGAGCTTTCAACCAATGCAATGGAACCATTCTTGCGGCCTGCAGCAGGATACTATTCTCTCAACCAGAGCTTTCAACCAATGCAATGGAACCATTTTGATTGACAGTCGATTCGGCCAATTACGCCACACCGGTGACCGCTAGCACCCACCTCCTGCTGTCCTTACCACCAATCGGCAAGCGTTTATAAATTTTTCTACTTCCGGGCATGTTCTGTTTGCGAGAGCAGAACACACTTAACGTAGCTACCGGCGCTCCACGCATGACCAAATGAGACATAATGATTTTACTGCAACAAATGTTATAATAAAACAAAGCCTTTCTATACATTTGTCTGGTTGAAAACTTTATTAACAGATTGCAGAATGTGTAGTTGGGTACGGAATGAGCAACGGAATGGAACCGAGCTATGAACGTACTAACGGAGTAATGCCTTGTTTACTGCTATCTTCGGGTAAATAATATGCTTGTTATTGAACGTGTAACACTTCATTTTAACAGCAGATACTTTCTTAAATGCCATCTTCCCGAGAGAGGGTGTTGACGGGGAGTTGTTATTAATAGCATTGAACAGCTAACCGAAAGCTAGCGTTAACTATTGTTAAAGGTTTAGCCATAACGTTACCTTGGCTAAAGTTGCGGCTATTCATAATGCAGCAATAATGACTGCAGACCTGCAAGCAAAGTACAGCAAGTTGACAAAGGAGTATTCCAACGCAAATCACATTTTCACCAGTAACGTTAGTCTTGCATCTAATAGCTAATAACGTAGCTACGTTAGCTGCTCGGCCCGCCGACCGGCGCTCCACGCATGACCAAATGAGACATAATGATTTTACTGCAACAAATGTTATAATAAAACAAAGCCTTTCTATACATTTGTCTGGTTGAAAACTTTATTAACAGATTGCAGAATGTGTAGTTGGGTACGGAATGAGCAACGGAATGGAACCGAGCTAATGAACGGACTCGGAGTAATGCCTTGCTGCTATGGGTAATAATAATATGCTGATGTTATTGTCCGTGTAACACTAACTATATAACGCTAATGCCACAAAACGAATGCCTTGTTAATCATAAATAGTTACTTTGATGCAGTAGATTGTGTGTGTGTGGGGGGGACGGCGGGCGTTGTGCAGGTAGATCGCGCGAGTGAACTTTTTTTTTTTGCCTTTTGACGCTACACAAATTGATGGGTATTTATCGGCGACTGCTATCGGCACATTTGAGCTTATCGGCCGATAGGCCGATAGCAGTCAACAAGGCACTTATCGGCCGATACCGATACCCGACCGATATATCGGTGCACCCCTAGGCGTTACCTTGGGGAGTTCAGGTTTTACAAATACATTTGATTTGGTTTGATTTAAGATCCGTCTCCGCCACAGTTGAGTCCAACTCCTAGGCAACTTGATTTGACTTGATTTGATTTGTGTTTATTATTCTAATTCGTGACCTGTCCTGTCTAAATGTTTAAATGTTGAGCGATTTGCAGTGTCAAATTTCCCACGGGATAATAAATCAAATCAAATCAAATCAAATTTATTTGTAAGGCCCGACAACACACGTTAATGTCCCCATGGGGCCAGACACGTCTTCTTTAAGGCCCGACAACACACGTTAATGTCCCCATGGGGCCGGACACGTCTTCTTTAAGGCCCGACAACACACGTTAATGTCCCCATGGGGCCAGACACGTCTTCTTTAAGGCCCGACAACACACGTTAATGTCCCCATGGGGCCGGACACGTCTTCTTTAAGGCCCGACAACACACGTTAATGTCCCCATGGGGCCGGACACGTCTTCTTTAAGGCCCGACAACACACGTTATTAATGTCCCCATGGGGCCGGACACGTCTTCTTTAAGGCCCGACAACACACGTTAATGTCCCCATGGGCCGGACACGTCTTCTTTAAACAAGTCAAGAAGAGAACATAACAATAAGTCAAGAACAGAACAAGAACACCATAAGGTCCAAAATTTTTTAGATGAATGCAAATAGATGAAAGAATGCAAACACTCCCAGACATACCCCACGCGAAGGTAAGGAAAAACTCACTAAAACCTAACAATAGGGAAAAAAGCTCCACATGCAGTGTGGAGGAGAGAAACCTTAGAAGGGCCGTTCAAGGGGGGGATCTCCCTTCTTAGATGTCGGTGATAGTAGTGTTGCAGACGGACAGTTGGTAAGCATGCACTCATGTGTGTAGTGAAACACAGATGAGTGCATGCAATAACAACTGGACATTTTGAAAGATTAAAGATAGAGCTGATAGCGATAGCAACTGAACATTTTGAAAGATTAAAGATAGAGCTGATAGCGATAGCAACTGAACATTTTGAAAAATTAAAGATAGAGCTGATAGCGATAGCAACTGAACATTTTGAAAGATTAAAGATAGAGCTGATAGCGATAGCAACTGAACATTTTGAAAGATTAAAGATAGAGCTGATAGCGGATCTATTTGAGGCACAGGGGCGGCGCAAAGAGGGTCACGTATTTCTATTCTATTCTATTCTATAACGCTACTTGTGTTGTTCACTCGTCCTAAGCGTGCTTCTGGGCACTAAGCAACACAAGCACGCCCTTCGTCTCAAGCGGCTCTAACACTGGATGTTCCCCACATGAGAACTGAATGGGGGGAAAAAGGGCTTTTAAATAAGCTGCTCCTTCATCCTGAACAAGATACAGGAGGACCTCAACTTACCAGGACTGGTCACCACCCTCGGAGAACTCAAAGCCATTTTAAAATCCTACGAACTCAGTTCCCTCGGACAGTGTGCAACTGTTTGATAACTTGGTAAAATATCTTGATAAAAATTGGAGCTGGCTGTGAATGTTTTATCTGTATTTTATTGTGATGTTCTTTTTTTATGTTGAAACGTTCTGCTGCCTCGCTCGTCGGCCTGATCGCTCTTGAGAAAGAGATTTTAATCTCAATGATGCTTATCTGGTTAAATAAAGGATTTGATTGATTGATTGATTGCCCTGCCGCTCCTCACCGGCTCGTGGCGAGGTTTTGACACCAGGTATTTCAGGTATTTCCACCTGATTTATATGACGACTCTGTCGTGGTTCACATTCCTTCACTCCCCGGACGACGGGCTCGAAGCTGAAACACGTCTGAATATGAATATGAGTTGGATTTACTGAACACAGTGACGTGCTGCCCAGGGGTCAGAGGTCGGGGGGTTTGAGTTCCAGCCTAACGGGGTCAGACGGGGTAGGGGTGGGGGTTCAGGGGTCAGACGGGGTAGGGGTGGGGGTTCAGGGGTCAGACGGGGTAGGGGTGGGGGTTCAGGGGTCAGACGGGGTAGGGGTGGGGGTTCAGGGGTCAGACGGGGTAGGGGTGGGGGTTCAGGGGTCAGACGGGGTAGGGGTGGGGGTTCAGGGGTCAGACGGGGTAGGGGTGGGGGTTCAGGGGTCAGACGGGGTAGGGGTTCAGGGGTCAGACGGGGTAGGGGTGGGGGTTCAGGGGTCAGACGGGGTAGGGGTGGGGGTTCAGGGGTCAGACGGGGTAGGGGTGGGGGTTCAGGGGTCAGACGGGGTAGGGGTGGGGGTTCAGGGGTCAGACGGGGTAGGGGTGAGGGTTCAGGGGTCAGACGGGGTAGGGGTGGGGGTTCAGGGGTCAGACGGGGTAGGGGTGGGGGTTCAGGGGTCAGACGGGGTGGGGGTGGGGGTTCAGGGGTCAGACGGGGTAGGGGTGGGGGTTCAGGGGTCAGACGGGGTAGGGGTGAGGGTTCAGGGGTCAGACGGGGTGGGGGTGGGGGTTCAGGGGTCAGACGGGGTAGGGGTGAGGGTTCAGGGGTCAGACGGGGTGGGGGTAGGGGTTCAGGGGTCAGACGGGGTAGGGGTGGGGGTGGGGGGTCAGACAGGGTAGGGGTGGGGGTTCAGGGGTCAGACGGGGTAGGGGTGGGGGTTCAGGGGTCAGACGGGGTAGGGGTGGGCGTTCAGGGGTCAGACGGGGTAGGGGTGGGGGTTCAGGGGTCAGACGGGGTAGGGGTGGGCGTTCAGGGGTCAGACGGGGTAGGGGTGGGGGTTCAGGGGTCAGACAGGGTACGGGTGGGGGTTCAGGGGTCAGACGGGGTAGGGGTGGGCGTTCAGGGGTCAGACGGGGTAGGGGTGGGGGTTCAGGGGTCAGACAGGGTACGGGTGGGGGTTCAGGGGTCAGACGGGGTAGGGGTGGGGGGTCAGGGGTGAATGTGTGAGTGAACGTGTAAACTGTGAGTAACAAATTGGACTGAGGACCAGGGGACAGGCTGAGGACCAG